>NW_026273315.1:2077500-2127500 GCF_020536995.1 Dreissena polymorpha | reverse complement strand
TTAAAATAACGTTTTACATGTAAAATCAAAATTTATTGCCTGTAATAAACGTTGTTTGTGCTGTTCTCAATATTTACTTAACTGATTTAATTATTGATTAAATTTTCTTAATAACATCTTAATTCACGATTGAAATGTTCAAAAATAATGAGCCTTAAATAAACTTAAATAGTTCCTATTGTGTTCTCTAGATTTCTCTTAACGTATGTCTTTATTAAATATTAATGCCAGGGACCTACACAAATAGGTCCATGTCCATGCTGTGTTAATATGTGTGGAAATATGTTTAAAAGTACGCCGGAGTATGGCCGGGTGCCTTTAAGCGTATTCTCCGCACCCGGGGTACATGGTAGTATACTTCAGAGTAACCGGGGTACTTTTAAATAGTACCTGAGCCTACAATTACCAATTAAGCAAAAAATGTTGGCAGGTGAAAGCTAGATTATCTAGGGGTTAAAGAGCACATAAGTACAAAGTTTTCGTATAGTTAGTCCAAAAGAAAGTTTCACTAACATAGCCGAACATGATGGTAGTTAGGTCGACTAAACGTTAGTTTTGTTTTCTAAATTTTTCTTTTACGATTGATTACCCTTAATAAGAATATGCCATGACATGCAGAAATCTTCCCACTCTGTATTTAACATTATATTTATATGGTTTTGGTCAATTTCAAGTCAGTTAAGTAAAGTTGATCGATTGTTTTTTTATGTTATAGTTATTTTAGTGAATATGATCGAAAACTAATATTGCAATACCGAAAATCAGGGTGTGGTTCGCCCAAACACGTAGGGACGTTAGTGCAATTGGGTTGGTGAAAACAAACAACTTTTTTACGCCTTTTTTGTAAATTAGGCAAGTCCGAGGATCTGACTGTCAGCAATATCTGGCATTAGACAATTCTTGGTGGTTTTTAGATTATGTTATATGGGACAGGTATTCGTTATGTTCACGGACATGCGAACATCGGCTTTAACTACGGGCGGCCAAGATCTACGCTGTCCGCTATATGTCACCTCAGGTTTCGTGGTCTCATTAGCGGATTGGGTATCGCCTATCCAGACTGCGCAAATGCGCAGGCAGGTCTGAAGCTTCGCTGGTCGCATATGGCATAAGACCAATTTTCGCATGACGCGAGTCAATTAAGTTAATTTGATTCATTAATTATTGTAAACTCTTACTTGAATGCATTTCGAGTGAATAATTTATAAAAAGGTAATAATGTGTACGTCAAGTAATTTCTTATATTTTTTTTAATGAATGTGTGAATTTACAAATTAACCATGTATATAACTGAGTATAATGATAAATGTTCTGACCATCATTTCGTTGTCGTTCGCGGTGGGTTAAGTACGTTTTATTAAAACATGTGTATACCAACTGCTAGTAATTTGCAATATGGAAACTTCTTGTTGGCAGGAAAACGTTTTTGAATAACGATATAAACACTCAGCATCGTGGAGTTTATCCGTCTGCAAACTATTCCAAAACCAAACTAAAAATACACCATTCGTGGAAAAAGAACAGTGAGTCAGTGAGTCATGAATTAAGGACAACAATGTTGTTATTGTTTCAGCAAGCGACGGTTTCCGTTTTTTAGTGGCCGCCACATTAAACGGATATGATAAATCTGTATATATTAAAGGGGCTTGTTTACTGATTTTTGACCTGGTTTGAAGTTTGTAATTAAATGCTTTAAATTGATTAATGTAAACATCGGAACTAAAGAGCTTCAGTATAAAACAAAATTCCTTACCTGGACCCGAACCACTGACACTTGGAGTAAACGCCTAGCGCTTTAACCACTCCTTCATCCATGCTGATATAGTTCATGGCATATGTTATACTTTGTATAAGCATTCCTCGTAATGTCACAAAATATAACGATATCAATTCAACTTTCCAAATTATTCAATCGTATCGCGTTAGTAACTCTTTATACATTTCAGGTTTTTAAATCGCCAAAAGATGCATATAATTGATATTTAAGGGCATCATAAATGTTCAGTACGAGAGGTGCCCAATTTCATGACGAACAAAACAAAAATATGAATAATTTATAATCTAAATACATTTTATTTTGCAACAAATGCTCAATATGAGATTCATGGCAATTGTAACTTATCCTGCAACGCTTTGGCCAAGATTTCAACGTCTTGTTGATGGTTGTTTGTTCTAATTTGCGCCATTTGTCCTTCAGAGCTCTTTTTGACCAGAAAGTGAGTTTACGTGTCGATTCTGTAAGCGTCGTTTTTGTATTCCCATATACCAAAATCCATTTGGGCCGCATCTAGAGACTTAAGTCCATTCTTCGGGTGTTATGAACTTAATGTTTTGATATTTGTTATAGAAAACAGTGTTTAAATGGTGGCTAGATGCACTATCCTGGTGGAAAGTCATGACGTGTTTATCCTCCGGAAAGAGTCTCGGTACATCCTTTCGTATAAATTGTTCAGAACTTTATTGATATAGTATTCTGAGTTTACCTTGGTCCCTTTGGGAATTATTCTGATCACTGATTTACCTCTGGACGATAAAGCAGCACACGCCATGAAGCCACGGGCAAACGCATCACGTTTTACAAACTTCAGTTTATCGCCAACGTTTTCTCCCATTCTGACATAACATACTCTTCTTCTCCCATAACTTCCACCAAGATAAAACATCGCTCGTCAGATGTAACAAAATCTCTCCACTTGCCACATTTAAGCTTAAGATATATAGCTTCCAAGACCTGGCCCTGCGCTTCTGAATCTGTGCCATGTTGAGCTGATGAGCCTTGAACTTCTTCCGTAGTTTTGCTTTCACAACATGCCTAATGATGTAGTATACTGTTCCCTTGAACATTCCTGTGTTCAATGCCTTTTTTCTCTGGGTCGGCGGATTTTAGAGATCCACCGACGAATTTTGCATACGACGTCAGGCGTGACCTTATATGGACGTCTACTTGAAGTTGAATTTGTAGCACCACCAGGCGTTGTTCTGCGCTATACAGTAGCGTCATGTCGAATATTCCGAATACTTCCCAAAGAAATAGCATGGTCCATCATTTTAGTTCATTTGAATGCTTCTGTAACTGCATTTGCATCTCAAAAAGCCTAAAACAATGCCCTTCACAGCTTCACTAATTTTCTTATAAGGCATGTTGAATAATATTGACAAATTGCATGTTCATTGAAGTATAGTATTTAACAATCTGCTAACACAACAATGGTTCGAGAAAACCCTGGATGTACTTGAAAACACACGGATTCCTTTTGTTCATTTTGAAGGCATCTCTCGTAGTACTGTATTCTTTAAAAAAAAACTACAACGAACATTTTCAAATCTGAAACATTTTATGTTTCATTTTTTTATTCAATTTATCAAAACGTGAACATGT
This sequence comes from Dreissena polymorpha, assembly GCF_020536995.1. NCBI lineage: Eukaryota > Metazoa > Mollusca > Bivalvia > Myida > Dreissenidae > Dreissena > Dreissena polymorpha. The sequence continues at coordinate 2,124,121 of NW_026273315.1, read as the reverse complement.
CCTTTTAAAATGGTCCGGAGTCCAAACATATGTTTCTTCATGTACAAACTATTTATTTTTACTTACATATATTTTTTCTGAGGCCCTTACACCGCTAACAAAGTATCCGCACTTATTTCTATTTACACGAAAATGTATATGTTTGACTATAACTTAAGTCGTACTGAACAGTTCAATATGAATGTATTTACCCAAATTAAAACTCGCAAATGACATAAGAACACTCAGCAAATACGTAATTGCGGGAGCTATAGCTTGCAGCATTTAATTTTTTGGGATGATTTGGATATATTTCGTGGACCCGACGAGCAGTATGGGAACAAACATGTTTTAAATTGCTTTCATTTAAACGAAGTATATGTTTCTTAAATTGTCCATCGTTTACTTACTACCGCAAGTCACTTGGCTAAGTAAGAAATGTTTTTTTTAATTCTTCACCATTTCGAGAACAGAGCCGGGGCCTTTCAGATTGGGAAAAGTCGCGTCGTTTTTTTTTACTTAAATTGTGAAATTGGTGTTGTATTTGTTTGCTTACAAATTTTAATAAAAGTCACCAAGTGAATGAAAAGTTTGAAGCACTCACAGTAAAATGTTTCAGTGTAATGTGATATCTTAGAACCCGTATATAATATCTAGCATATACTTTCATTTGAATCGGCTTTTTAAGTTTTTTACATTCTATAAATTATCCTTATACCCAGTATTCATTCCATGAAAATTACTGCACTCTCGAACACAACCCCACACAAACCCATAGGTAGATATCAATTTCATTTTGTGCAAAAAGCTAATGTACACTAAACAGCACCCGCTTGTAAACACATATTTTTAAATAAAGACAAATAGAATGAAAATTATGATGAATGTGCACATTTTTGTTTAACATTATAACTTGAAAACCTGTAATCACAAATTAATTCTGTTAAAATCTATTCAAAAACATAATAAATTACAGGCATTTAAACACACACGAAGGGTACCGCACAAGCTCATCTGGGACGACACTTCACGCACATTCAATAAAACCGTTTCATAGAGCGCGGTTTCTACACATGTACGGGCCGCTTTATAGCAATCGCAATTTTTTTCAAGTATCACTTGTCATTTCAACTAAGACTAAGGGCGTAAATGGTACAACGGCCGGAACGCACAAGGCTGTATTGTTTATTTCGCTTACAGCCCACTTGTTACTAGGATCTTTGACTAGTAAGTGTTAAACAGTCCACCAATCCCAACCGTCAAAGTGGTGTACGTGCGAATGTAAACTTTCGACAAGTTTAGCCATGTTGCAGTAGGTTAAGTGCAGAGGATTGAAATTGGTTGGCGAACGGTGACAAGCTTCTATCATCGACGAGAAAAAAGTATGTTCTTTAAATATATTGTGCTTAATTAAGAGGAATATATTCAATAACGAATATGTGCATACACCGCTCTTAATTATATATGGACTTAAAGATGTATTGCATGCGTTCGCTCATTAAATGACTGTTTTTACGTGAATATCCGACCTCGTGGAGTAGTCTTCTGTTTAAAAAAGGTGTCTGCACAAGAATTATTGTTGTATAGGTTGATTTATGTGCGACCTTTTTTCAAAACTGGTTGTTGTAATTAAGCGTTCAATATTGCGAGATATGATTTTAAACAAAATGTATATGGGAAGTGTTAGGAGTCATTATCAACAGCTGTGAATGACATATACTGTAGTCAATATTTTGGAATAATAGGAGGTGCGCAGTTATGCAAGCGTCTATAAACTGTCAAATTAGTCCGCCATTTTGTTTAAAACAATAAAGTACATGTGGTTCCGATTTCAAAATTATTTTTTTTTAAGACATGTCATGCATGGTTTCATATCACATTCGGTTTAAACATAAATTTTATAACTATTTTCAGTAAAAAGAAATTAATTTACGAGTTTTTAAAATTGTTTTGCACAGGAAATAGAAGAGATTTTCGCATTCTGTCAAAACAATCAAATTGATGGCGGACAGTGTTAATCTTCAATGAAGGTCAACATGTAAACTTCTGTTCGATTGTGAATACGATCTAAACAAATTAAAAGCACAGCATCTCTTGTGCTTTGAACATTTTGTTTTTATTATTATTTAACGGAAGCTTTCAGTTTGAAATGGATAACAGTTTTCAAATGAAGTAAATATTTGCACATTTAATCTACTTTCGCTTTTAACCTGACGTTAGAACTTAGATGAAAAATTGAAACGATTTATTTTGTTTAAATTTGGTTGTCACAGGCAGTCAAATGATTTCTATAGCTTCTTAAACGGTTTGCTTTACTGTTCATTCATTCATTCAAGTGAAAACTGATTTTTATTAGTTTTATACTTACTGCAAACCGTAGTAACCAAAACCCATGCATGATAGTTTATACAAATACATTGGCATATCATAATTTATAAATATCTTGTTACAATAAGTGGTATTGATGTTTTCCTTATTGTAGATATTTTATTAACATTCAGAGCAATTAACATCATTTTTTGAACACATATTTGATGTAATAACACACAAGCATGCATTTGATATTAATATATGCAAGAAAACAGCAAACAGGATATGGTTAAGCTACATAGGACTTCTTACACTGCAACAGTGCTTTAATACCAGTGTTATAAATATTCATAGACTATTAGTGTATTTAAAATATAATTTCTGAAATAAAATAAAATAATTTTCCTACCTACCTACCCACCTGTAAAATATAGGGTCGGTAAAGGGCAAACCAACCATATTTTAATTGTGGCCTAATCGTAATAATTATTTTTGAGATGCTTACTGTATCATTGTATGTAGATAATTATCACATTTTCAAATGTGTATGTGTATTGCTGAAATATTGCTAGTCAACTTTATTTAATGTGGTTTAATACTTACCAAGCACTATTACTTTACAAATGTTTCTTCTGTGCTTGTTCAAAATATTGCTTTTAATGCTTTACAGTAACAATTATACGCATAATTAATAGTGTGCATTGTAAATATACTATAGTATTTTATGTTTAGATGACACAGGACGAGAAAATTGTGCAGCGAGTCCGGAATTTAAACCTGGGACCCCTTGTTCTTCTGATTGAGCTAATCAGGGCGCCACAAAACATCTCCCCTTTAGGGACAATCACTAAGTTTGTGCACTGACATTCTGCTCTGCCAAGCTGGAATTTGTTCGAGAATTCAAGTCACAAGGATCATTGTTAACCTGATCCATTCAAACCACGAATAAATTTTGTTGAGAATTGCTTGTGCCATGGTCCCACATTGGGCACCAAATGTTGCAGAATGGGAAAATTGTACAGCCACATGGAACTCGAATTTTTACCCCTCGCTATCAGGGCCAGTGCCTATGAGAATGCTGTTAGATACATGTGGACAATAAAACATGTAGTTAATTACTTGATCAGTATTAATGGTGACCGGTAACCTGCTAATTTGGAACTGCCACCATTGTGGGATCATACTATTGGTCATTTATATCAAGTTCTGAACATATTGACTAACCTACATGTAGAATAGTAGATGTGTGTTTCTGTTCACAATGCTTAAAACTATCAATCTATAAACTGCAGTTCTAGGTCTTATTGCCATTTAAAGATATAATAAAATACGATAAATGAAATGCTTAACATTGCTGAATTCTTCATTCCTGCCCTTGTATTTCAAGAGAGAATACTTTCCAGTCAACCCGATTTGAAAGAGGTCTGGGTCTAAATCCCAGCAGGGGCTCCAGAAGTTGATGTAATGGCAACAAAACATTTATTGATAATATTCAAATGGTACTTTTATTTCAATACAATTATTGCAATGGTTTTTAATTGCATTGACTAGTTTATAAATATCAAATTTGCCTGAAATCAAAAATTTCATTGTAAATACATACATAAAGCAACGATCCTGATTACTGAATATTTCATTTGATAATGTCAATATCAGTATCAACTTCCCATTACCAGTATATACACCATTTAAAACAACTTCAGTTTGTGAAAATATCCACAAAATAAACCATTAGAAAATGAAATATACTGCTGTTTTTACTCATGAAATTGGGAATTCAAGCGATAATTTAACCAACATTGAGAAAAGACTATACGTTTTCTCAATTTTTAAAATTAAAACAATGATGTCCCTTGGTGTTTTTTTTAATGGAATTGGGAAAACAGATATGTTTTTCGATTGGGAATATGACCGAATAACGGCTATAAAATCAGCTGGAAAAAAGCCCTGAGTTACAAGGCAAATAAATGTGCATCTTAACTCTTAAGAAACACATAGATTTTATTCAATACCTTGTGTTTATTTTTATCATGATCTCTTACCAGTTATAATTTTACATGAAACAGTATAATTTTCTAACACTTCCCTTTAAACAGGTTTACTGGGATACATGTGTTATCTTTAATTTTGATTAATAACTCAGATTAAATTTCGACACATTCTTAATGTAAAATACATGTATTATGACATTTTTTAAAGTTTAATATTTCCAACAAAGTTGATATTCTGAAACAGCCTGTGGTACAATAGGCCCTATCGGTATATACAAATTATTCACAATATATTTTTTTAAACAAAAAAATAGCATCATGCATTATTTGTCTATACATCATTTATTATCTAAAGTAGTAATTGTCACAGTTATTATTTAATACATACACTTTTTTCTGCAATCAATTTTTACATTTATCAGTGCAATATGTACCCATTCATATAGAATGAATGGCATTCCTATAGATAAAATTTTAAGATCACATTTTAATGCTAGAATATTTTTATATTTTTAAGTGCTTGCATGTACATGTATATTTAGTGTTGTTAATTAAGATTGAAAAGAGACTAAAAAAATAAGTTATTGGTATGGTACTGTATGTTGAAACATAATTAAAGCTGAACATGACGGATTAAAATGAAGTCAAGTTGTGTTTTCCTTTTTATTTGAATCAGATATAAATTATGGAAAAGTATGCAAGTGTATGAAAGAAAAAAGTAAGGACATTCGAATTTAGACCCCACACTGTCGCATTTTCTCTTATTGTTTTATATTGTTAAACTCATCCTCTGCACTTGCGAAGAATATTAAAAAAAATCCTGTCATATGTAATCATGTTTAAATTTCTGTACTTTGATGCATTGCTGTACCTTCTGAATATCCTAAATAAATGATATTGACATTGAACAAAACAAGGACATGCACTACTGTATCAGCAATTCAGGTCTTTTTCCAGACATTTGCTAAGGCACATGGGAAAATATGTGTGCTTCACCAAGTACTGGGTTACCCCTTTGAATTTGTTTAATTTTAGGCACTTAATCAAATGTTACTGTACTTAAGAAAGTGCAATCATGATATTGATGAATTACAGCAACACACATTGGTGAGAAAATGTGATCATTAAATTAAAGATTTAGGCACAGGGGTGCCCTGGTGCTTAAAAAGCCTGTGGAAAGGCATGAGTATTACAAGTATGGTGATTTATTATTTATTTAAAAGATCATGTAGAGAATTGAATAAATGTTATAGAAGCTTGTTTATGTGCAGTTTTGATTCTGTACTTTATTGACAGATTGTCTTATTTCTCTTATATAATTTTTATTATTATACATATTGCTGAATGAACTTGTAAGTGTATGATAGATGCTTATAGTTGTCCCCTTTCAGAAAAAGCATGGGGCATTTAAATGTATTTTGCTAAAACAGCAATAACAAAACAACTGTACAGGTGTTGGTTTGGAATTTATTTTAAGATTTGTATTTTACCATAGAATTAGTTTAATTGACTAAACATCTTCAGGTTCTATGTGTACCAAACTGGCATTGCATTGGTAAAACATAAACAGACTGTTTACTTTGGTCAATATTTATATTCAACATTTCTCATTCACTCAAAATCTTGTCAAAACAGCAACTAATTATAGCTGCTTCTTGATAATTTTATATTATTTTCTTATAAAAATATACAGCTTTGTCTCATTCTTAATATTGCAATATGTTCATTTAATTAAATATATAGCTTAAATTAAATTTAATAGCACGCGCCCAGTTGTAAATTTCAAATACTAGCAGTTAAGGCCATTTTGAATATGCGACTATGGTGATGTGACTAAAAGTACGTGCGGTAGAAAGTAGTCCATGAGCCCACGACAGAGATGAACGTAATGAACCGCAGTGTAAGAGAGTGTGCACAAGTAAAACTGTCATATGTTTCAAGGTTTATTCTGTGTAACGTTGATTGCCAGGATAACAACAGCGGAAGATAAACTCTAGAATATATATATATATATATATATATATATATATATATATATATATATATATATATATATATATATATATATATATATATATATATATATATATATATATATATTTGTTTTATTGAGCTGAGCAGTTATTTTGTTCGGAAAAATAAAACGTTAACCGATATCTAAAAATAAAGATGAATAATCTTTGTCGCGGATGAATAACCACAGGATGTAAACAAACAAGTATAAAAAAACGAGACAATTCATGAAGATGAACTCATTCACCTTTCAAGTAAAAACATGTAAGTTAGACAGTAGAAAACCTTATCTAAGGAAAACTGGATCGGCGTCTCAACTGTTCTGCAGCGCATTCACCGACTGGCACCTTATATGATCGATTTGCTATCACCACGTTACTGTATTGTATTTTTACTAAGCATAACTTGAAAAATAAAAATGTCAAAACGAGATCTTCCTTCGTTGAGGCTCAAACCGGAATGACTCTGGAACAACGCTGATCATAATTAGTCGATCCAGCACTCGGTCAATCTGACCTACGATCGAACGACCAACTTAGGCAAATCGACCTGGGTCGACAAAAGACGAGTTCTTATAATCCAAGATGGCCGCCGTTGCGATTGTAAACAAAGCTCAGAAACTAACCATGAGCGCTTGTAAGTAAAACTTATGAGATATGACAATGGCATAGAGGTAAATAACTATTTAAACTCTGTTGTGAGTTATAAGGGTTTACATATTACAAGAAAATGGAGAAATAGACTAACACGACTCCTTACAAGTGTTAAGCAAAAATCAAATATGTATACGTTTATGGAAACTTAAAACACAGTGAGGGTGGTTTTAATTAAGAAATGAAATAATAAATATGCAGGCATGTATTTGTATGAAATTTCCTCACTGTTTAACATCACATGTAATGTTAATATTAAAAGGTAAGTGTTCATTTATCACTTAAGTAGTGTATTTCATAGATATAAAGAATATCTTAGGACAAAAGGTGGGGCGCATCAATAAAGTACAGTATTGTTTAATATCGACATGTCTTAATAAACAATAACCAACATATACTGTAATTAATTGCCATATTCTATAACATTCAAGAAAATAAATATGAATATAAGCAATGCAATGAACATTATCTGCCTCTAGCACGTATTGATTGTGTTATTAAAAAAGATGGCGAAGATAGATATTCAGCAGAATATTCCGGAATTATTTACTTAAATGCAACTCACTGAAAATGTAAACAAGTAAATATCACATCGGGTATCCTTACCCCGAACAGAAATTCACAAACAATTAACTCACTTAATAAAGGTATTTTCATAATTTATATACAATAATATAAATAAAATTCATAAAAAAACAACTAAAGATAAATTTATTTCATGTATGCATAAATTTATTTAAGTTGTTAAATGTATTGATATTATACACATTATTGTTACATTATGTAATCAAAAACATAAATCTGGGGAACAAAGTAACCATATGTAATGTCACATTACATTCTGGATGGGTAATACAAATATGTCGCGAGGCTAGAAAGATGAAAGCATGAACTAAACTACGAACATTAGTATACCTGCCCCAGATAAACTAAGAGTGTACCACCTACATGTACAATATGCACATATGCAACACATTTTGAAAGGCACAAACAAACAACAACAATATTTTTTCGTCAAGATGCGAAGTTTCTAAGTAACGTACATAAAATAATAGGCATCATTCAGGAAATTGTGTACGTGATGTGCTTTTGTTAAAATAGTTTACAGAGCATATAGGACAAAACATGAAACACAAGTACTATACAAAGAAGAAGCATACGTCATATGATGATTATGTATCCGCGGAGCCTCTTATTTAGCATTCATCCATATAGGCTATATTCACAGTACATTGTCCCGACCCTTTAACAGTTTATTCAAAACAACTGCGAATGGTCAATGCGACAATACTACCCGCATGCAATCTTCATGTATTAAAACCGGAACGCCGTGCATCTTTACTCTCATGTATTATGCATTATGAATTGATGACAAAAACATGTAAAGGACATAATTTCGTATAACGAACAATAATTCATATCACAAGGAAAAATATTATATTTTAGTTTGTTTCCTTTATGTTTCCTTAATGTGAATTTTCTAATTCATAGTCACTAAAACTAGTATTTCAATTATCATGAGCGTAACAAATATCCATTCAGCAACAACTCTTTGTTCTTGGTATATTCGATGAACATCTCCATGTACAATCTGAAATCAATGCGAACAATTAAGTTAATACCAGTAGTCAGCTTCTTGCTCGCGACATTATCTCATGAGTATCTACCATGTAACGAGTAATGTAGAAGTAATCTAATGCATTTATTGATTAGATACCGTATGGCACTCACATACTGACATGCATTATTTAGACAATAACACCGCCTGCTGCCGACATAACGGCCCGAGGGCAATTATGCGGCTAGGGCCGATTATAGGCGTCCGGCCTAGCTCTGCCGTGCGTATCGTTTATATTTCATATCATACTAGATTTATAATAGGTCTTTCTCTAAAATTTGTTATAGAACCAGTTTCCGTACTTTTATTTACATTCAATTGATTACGCAATTTATGACGTATTTCATGTGACTAATTTTCTGTGACGAAACACACAAGTTTTAGCTATACTCTCTGGCTTTTAGGGACAACTATTCGGACGTTAGAGGTTTATATTTATATGTTTAATATTTGTTAAACTTCGAACGAACACCAAAACGTATTTCTGATTTTGCATTTGTCGTGCATAATTGGAAGCTTCGATAAAATTCTTGCAATCGCTCCGACAAGTCATTCGATTTTGTAAATCGTGCTTTTGGTGACAGTGGTTAGCATTCGATACAATCGTTTAAAAACGTGTGATTCAAAATAAATATAGATAAACGGATAGAATAACAGAAAACGGAGTGCACATCGTTGTTATTTTTTATTATAAGCATCGAATTAAAGTTGTCATAGAGGTAAGTGTTTTTTACTTTTTAAATTTTGCTATTTGGTGAGTCCTGTTAAAGCTCAAATAGAGGCATCAATCTAATGTGAAGCAGAGTTTCAGTTTCAATCGATATTAATATTATCCAAATAGCGTGCTACCTGTCATTAAATAATCTAATTATGTTCGATTATTTCGTTGATTTGTGGCTAATACTGAATGTGGATGCCATTGTTTTCATTGGAACCCGCGTGATCCCATTCGTTTCTGCTATGAAAAATAATTTATATAGGCCCGCTAGATAGGAATAACGGCCCACTCGCGACGTCATTGTGTTACTATTTGTAGCAACGATATGTTATATATATGTCTAACTTTAGGGACACACAGATCGTTGGACAGGCTGATAGAAAGACCGACACGGTGTCTCCTATTTAACCCCGTCTACTGGAAATGGGAATACAAATAAAATAAAGGGGAATGTGGACACATAGTTTCAAATATCACGACGACCAAAGCAAAACCCCTCATTGACCATGTAGCCCTGTTAATTTATAGTTTAATACATTCAATGTATTATGTGTAAAAACTTTGTTTGCGGTTTTCTTTATTTTAATTATTTATTATATAAGTTCAATTTATTTCGTGTGTTGCTTCTCATACCTTTGCTTTATAATCTTTATCATCGGTATGTATTATAAGTAATCATAAATTGAAAAAGCTGTTTCATTGACATGCGATATCAGATAAACATATCCATGCAAAACAATTTAATAAAAATAATAAAATGAACAGTGAACGTAATACAAATTAAAAACACACCCATGGACCTCTTTGACAAGAACATTTTTATTTTATTTCAAGAGTATATATTGAAATTCAATGTGATTAGCATGACTTTGTCTTTAGTAGCCATGTATGACAATCATGCAAGTTAAATTAATGCAGAATCTTTTCTATTAATTCAGAATCAACACTATAATGTAACGCATGACTATATCCTTTTCAACATAAATCCAGAGAAAATAATGCCAATTATTAGCAAATTGAAAGTATTGTGAAAGGAAACACGTTCATCCAAAAATGGCTACAGTAAGCCTTTTAGATTTTATTGTGGCAAACACCACATACAATCACTGTAGATTATGTGTACATATGTATAGTTTTATGAACGAAAAGGCAACTGACTCAAAAGTATGGGCTCAAGTCGACCACAAAACCCAACAGGACACAAATTGTTTCAGTTTTGTACATAATATAAGGTCATAAACATATTCGTTATTTTCTTCAACTGTTTAAGGTTTCATACACATTTGCAACTCTTGACAATCGAATCTGGCTGCGTTCGGCCGTGTTGAAATTGATGTTTAGCACTTATACTACTTTGTTATATGAAACTTGATAATCGACAAGTGTATGGAAACTAATAAAACAAAACTCAATTGATGAACGTTGTATAAAAATAACCGCGACTATTGAAGACGTATTCCGAATGACAGGAACTTTAAACAGGCAAGCTGGTCGAGATGGTAACTCTACTATAACCAAGTTAAAACTGTTTGTATAACATGCAATGTATAGCATAGGTTTTGGTGGTATAATGCTCATTTGAAAAACACAATATACAAACCACAATGGCTTCTTCTTAGAATCTTTCAATATTTCAACCACATATCTGAAACAAGGACATTTGTTCACAACATATGTATATGATATAGATTTCTAAGCATGTGAATACATATGTAATAAATGTCTAAAAGGATTATATAGTAACTGGATTTTTTTATAATTACTTGTTTATTAGATCAGATACATATTCATACGCTTTCATAATTGAACTCCCAGTGCATGCTTGAACCACTAATTAATCTATTTTCTTGATTGGCAACGTCAACATATCTTGTGGCGTTTGTACCTTTTATTGCAGATTTAGTTAATTTGTACCAATACCTGCAAGATTTACTAAGTTGCATACAAGTAACGAGTTATATCAAAGCTGTGCGTTAAGCTGTAAAAGGCTGTGAATATACACCACGTTCATAAGTTTAATGAATGTTACAAATTTAACTGTAATTGATTATGTATAATATCACTCAATAAGCATCAAGTACCAACGTACCTGTATCCATCAAAAGATAATGAAAGGTAATCTGACGATTAACAACTAATTACGTAATGTGGCATATATTCATCTTATCGTTCAGACAAGTGTATGTCATTTATAAGGTCTTTTTATTGAATATACGTAATATTAACTTACTTGGTCGCATGATCCAAATCTAGTTTATTGTAACGATCGCGTTGATTGACAAGCTTAAAGTACTCCGAACTGAAACTAAGAAACAATACCTTACCTATAAACCTTGTCATAATTAAGCTATGAAAGAAATAGTTCGTTTGAAATTGGAAAACATAACAACAATAATAACCAAACGTACTGTCTTGCAAATAAATTTCGAAAGAATAGGTCATTCAGTCTATAACGGATGTATTTACTAACAGTATGACTTTAACATATAAACGAGTTCGAATATTAATACATTTTACAATATGTAATGAAATGTGCACAGTTCTCAAAAACAGTAAGAGCTTAAAACACATAACACCGTTTATTTAACGTATGAAACGTTAACCATTTGATCAAGCCTTAAATTTCTTTTTGTTAATTACCTATTTAAGATATGTAGCAAGTTCAGATAGCATGAATTTATTTATCATTCGTTTTTCGATAAATGCGAAATATTTATTAATTTGTTACACAAAATAGTTTAATAAAATATTTGAGCAACAACTGAAACCACACTCAATCAAATTCCTTCATAATTGATGTATAACTAGTTATTTAACGTTACAAAATAAGTAACAAAATCCTAATATCTTACTGAGCTGCACATACGAAAATTAACTTTAAGTTGCATGTTTAAACATAATATTAGACATTCAATAGACATCTTTGTCCTTAAGCGTTTGCTTGAATGTGCCCTTAGCAACGTCATACTGATAAAGCATCGGACTGATTCGTGTATGGTATGAATTTGTCGTTTCCATGAGATGAATAGCAAGTATAACATTGGGGCAAAGACTAGGTTTTACTTCCGTAAGAATTCAAGTATGAATGTATTTCAAACTTTCTGTTATTTTAGTTATGTAAAATCGCACTGAAAGAGACACTGAGAGAGTCTGTTTAATCAATGAACCAATATATAACAATCATCAGGAGATCGATGCTTATTATAATCATATACTTGTGTAGGTTTTAAATATCTTTATAACGCTCCACGAGTGCGTTTCAAAGCCGCGACCTTAATGTCGCAAATCATATATCATGCTTATTACATCATTTTAACCATACAAAACTTGCTATCACAATTTAATTTCGCAAACACATTCTATTTTTATTCTATGATTATTACATTTAGGGTAAAAATTATTGCTATGATGTTCACGGTTTATACATTTTTGTATTATCATAATCAACAATGCATGCTTTTGGCAAAATACAATCAAATCATACCTACATGTACGAAGGGAGATGAAGATCGGCTTTACAGAGAATTATTGCTCGCAATTCTGATAATTACACCACAATTTTAGGAAAAATGAGATCATACCAAACAAATAATGTAGATAGATGATATAAATATAACAAAAGAAAAAACATCAACAAAAACTAGAAAATATAACACAAACCATGTTAGGTAATGAGAAGGATAAGGAAAAAATAATAAAAGCAACATAAACGTCAATTATATCGCTTAGCTTTGACATAGTATCATAATCAATTTCGATACTTAACGGATACGTTTCACATACTTTGATGACATTTTTTTCCAAATTACTGAAGGCATTAAATGAGAGCCTTATGTTGTTTTTTGACCTCAGATTGGACAAAACATAGACCATGCAATTCAGATTCAACAGAAGTGCACACTTTACACTTACGATCGTTGACGTTGATATTTTTAAATCTTCATCTTTCTAGTTTTAAATGATGCGAATACAATCGGAATCCACTCAATGTAAGCTTTTCATTACCTTTACATTTCAAGAAGGTTTCCAAGCAAAATTTAATGGTTAAATGTGATTTAATACTTAAGCTTTATCTGAGAGTTCATATATTGAGACCAAGTTTGAATGTAAACATTGCGAATTTAACATGTATATTTGATCTATTTCTTGATATTGGGCAACCACAAATTACTGAACCAAGTGCAGGAAGTGTAATTTTAACAGCATCTGATCGGAAAATTCAAGATATTTCCCAGGGACATATACATCGACCGGAGAGCGTCTAATTGCCGGAATGCCTCCGCACGATGACTGACAGACGCCGGACGGAGCTCGTCATGATACATGTTCAACGAATCCGATATCTGGCGATGGTCGGGCGATAACCGTGCGTTGATCGTCCGATCTTTTTTCGATCACAACTCGATTCCTTCCCAGGCCCGACCTCGGGTAAAATTTTGAGTGAGAGTTAAAAATAATCAGGACGACGCCCGATGCAACAAAAGACCCGGTGCCCGTGCGATCATTTGCCGGGCGCCAGCCCGATGATACGAAAAATACTTACGACGTCGCCGCAAACGTTCAAGTTTTATTTGACGTCATATTTGTTCACTTGTTATTGTACGTTACTTTAAAAAAACATGTTAAAACATGTAAAAATTGTAATAAACAATACGTCGGACAAACTAATCAGAATGTTTCCTGCAGAATGAATAGCCATAGATTTGATATCAGAAATTGATCAATAAATCCTATTTCACATGTTGCTACACATTTTGGATCCACTGACAATGATTGTACTTTATCAGATTTCTCCTTTGTACCTATTAGTGTTGTTCAAAACAATCTAGACCGTTTATGCAAAGAAACATATTGGATACATCAATTAAAAACTATGATTCCTAACGGTCTAAATAATAAACTGCTTTATGACATATAGAACATAAACATAATTTACATATACATGTGATGTTTGTCTATTACTATGTTTTTTTTATATAAATTATATGATTACTAATAGACTGTTGTATCATCACTGATCCATCTTTGTATTATGTTTTATGTAATATTATGTTCTATATATATTTTTCCGCCAAACAACGTTACGTTATTGTATGACGTTGACGTCACTTCCTTTGTACTTGTTTATATTAATGTACTACTGATGAAGGCTATGGCCGAAACATGTTAAGTACCTAAGGCATTTTAATAAACAGTGACGTGTTTGTGCGATTTATTTAATTTTATGTGTTTACGTTACTTTTTGAAAGTCAGATAAAGGTACGAACCTACACAACGCGTAGTTATTACGATCGCATATTTTGGTGCCGTGACCATACAAATTAACCTACAGAAGTTATTAGCAGCAAAAGACGGACATAGGGCTACGCTTGCAATTAGAAACAGCAAAGGAAAATAACTCATATTATGAATTTGAGCTGTGCTTTGAAATGATCAATGATGTTCTTGACTTGTTGAAGTCTGTTGACGAGGATATTACAAACACCACCGACGCGGGAAACATTGTTACGGAGCTCAGAGAAATAGCTGCATACAGTTTCCATCTGAAATTAAAGTTGCACAGATATAAGAAGCATTCAGCAAACGCTAAACACGGTTCGAGCGCCACACCCGCTAGCCTTGAACATGAAGCTGGAAACACTAACCAGTCACACGTACACCTACACCGCACCTACAAGCCCCAGCTGTACAGGAACCGCGCGAGATGGTACAGCAAGTACACGAACAGCTGCAAATGTCACATCATTTACCAAAATTAACACTACCGACTTTCAACTGTGAATAAATGAGTTGGCTTATGTTTTGGGATTCGCTTTCATCCGCCGTACACAACAACCCCCACTTACCTGACATACATAAGTTTTCATACCTGATATCTCTTATTAAAGACGAAGCTGCCAGAACAAATGGGGGATTAACGCTAAGTAACGCCAACTACCAGCAAGCTATAAATTTACTGCAACAGCGGTTCGGACAGATTCAGAAAATCACCGCTGGTTACATGTCCAACTTACTACAGCTGCCGTCACCCACCGCAAACATCCGAGAGCTTCGTTACTTACGATCGTCTGGAAACCAACATCCGAGGATTAGAGGCACTTGGAGAGGCACAGGATTCCTACGGTTATCTGTTTATTCCTATTATTTTAGAAAGACGTTCGTCGGAAATTCGCAGAAATCTAACCCGAGAAAATAAAACAGGAACGTGGACTCTCTCAGATTTGAGGCAAGCTATATTTTCGCGAGATCGATATTATGGAAGCTGGGGACAGTCATGAAATCAGCGACACACCATTTCTGACAGCAGCTTTCGATTCAAGTGCCCGGATGAACGGAAATCGACAGAAGCGAACCGATGCCAATACGCGAATGACGGTCTGTGAGCGTGAGAGTAAGGAGACGAACATAATGCGTATTTTGCGGAAAACAACATAACGACGACTGTTAGTAGCATTCCCGAGGGAATATCTATTGTCAAGAACAAAAAACTGTGTTTTAATTGTTTAAGTAACAGACATTCAGTGAGAGACTGTCCATCGTCATTGAGATGCAGACATTGTGCACGTAAACACCACACGACTTTGTGCGAGAATACACACGCAAAGACGCCGCCCACAGGAAACGGAAAGAGTCAGTTATGTGCTGATCTGAGATGATCGGTCTCTATTCGTGACTGATGACTGATGTATGAAACTTTGTCACTCATCGGACGGCGGACGGCTCCGACATTTCCAGTCTTCCATATGCCTTCACAAAATATAACGACAACATGAGAAATCTCCAAATTATAAAATCGTTTCGCGTCGCAACGCTTTATATTTTTCAGGTTTTTAACCAGGTTTTCCGAAGGTAAAACTTGGTTATTTGATAAGCGAATGTCGGCGGGCGGGCGGGCGGGCTGGCGGGCTGGCGGGCGGGCGGGAGGGCGGAACAAGCTTGTCCGGGCCATAACTTTGTCGTTCTTGTGAGATTTTAAAATCATTTGGTACATTTGTTCACCATCATTGGACGGTGTGTCGCGCGAACGAATAACGTCAATATCTCCAAGGTCAAGGTCACACTTCGAGTTCAAATGTCAAAAATGACCATGAATGAGCTTGTCTGGGCCATACCCATGTCGTTCATTGTGAGATTGTAAAATCATTTGGCACATTTGTTCAACATTATTGGACGTTGTGTCGCGCGAAAGAATTACGTCGATATCTGCAAGGTCAAGGTCGCCACGACAAATAATAGATTGATTTTGAAACAAGATGGGTAACTATGAATAATCAGTGACAATGCACATTTTGAGTTGTCTCCCTTTATCAGAATTTTTTTTTAAATTGAAAACAAGGTCGCACCGAGTAAACATAGATTGAATTTGAAACAAGGGTGGTAACAATGAACATTTTGAATTGTCTCCCTTTATCAGACTTTTTTGTATATTGAATACCTGGTTTTGTGACAATTTTGTCCCTTGTTTAATCGTCAAAAGATGCATGTAATGGCTATTTTAGAGCATAGTAAATGCTCAGTATTACTGTTTCCTCAAAAATATCATAACTAAAATGAAAATGTTCGAATCTGAAACAATTTTTTTTTATTTTGTCAATTTACCAAAACGTGAAAAGGCCCCTTTAATTATTTCGAAAATCGTATCTACTCATGCATTTAAGTCGGCCTTGCTCTATGTTATTGTAATTTAAATAAACTATTTCCACACACACCTAGAACGACCGGATTACCTCTAAAAAATAACGCGTTGTATCATTTGGCTGTTTATGAAATAAGTGTTGCGATTTTTAAAATATCTGTTTTGCTGTTTTACAATCAGCGTTAAGCGGCCCGTCATACTTGTTTATGTATAGTATAGACGACGGATCATTAGTATACGAATCCACATCCAAAGAAACGTTAATCAACGAGCGTGTTAGCTGGTCATAATCTTGATATTTGATTTGTTATATATTATATAAAGTATTTTGACTACTACACGCTGTCTTCCAATTGATACAATAATGTGTAACAAAAATGCATGCATACCTTGGTTGAAATCCCATTGGAAACATTGACCATCGGGCCTTTCGATTTTGTCGCTCCTCTTCAATAACATCTAAATACTCTCGACACACAGATTCCGTTTCCTCTGTTGATCTAGAAGTAAGCGCATTTCACAATTTATTTTCAACCGGATGTTTTTTTCAAGATCGTTGACGTCGGAAAAAAGACGTTATTGAATGAAAACCGTCCACATATTCGATGTTTAATTACTTGACCTGCGAGATTGTGGATGTACGAATATAATTGTCTCTTATAATAAAAGTATTTGCGCAAATTAACAGTAAAATATAACATAAATCAGGTTTGATTTATTATCTCGAAGCATGGTTATCTCTAATAATTAATTTAATGCCGAACTATAATAGTTTAAATCCCCTTTTTACAACTGATTTTTTATTTTATTTTGGGACCAGTCTTTAAAACGACAAACACAGCTCATACCTATGTTAAAAGGTTTTACACGATATAATTGTCGAGAATGAATTCCGCATTTATTGCGAAAGTTTTAAATAAATATTTCTCATTACAGGTGAAGAGTTTACTTTTGAATAATTTTTTTACAGTTGACCCAGTATGTTATATGATGAATTGTTAACTTAAAGTCATTAGCTCAAAGGTGACATAATAATTGGTTTGAATGCTTTCTCGCATACTTTTTTAACACATATGAACATACTTATGTCTGAATATGCCTAAAACAGAACACTCTGCTTACTTAACGTAATAGTATGCTTACTATTTTCAGATAACAGGACGCCAGTTATAGACATTTAGGATTTCAAGATTTAAAAGAAATCGTTACTTAGGGTGTAACGCTATAAAAAGCGAAAGGTACATGGACACCGACCCATCAACACACAAAACTACGTTTAAGAACAACGCCAGTTAAACACACAAACAAATGACATGCTCGTGTAATGAAGTGTAATCTTCATATGTTATAATATTCAAAAGTTCATATGAGAATAAGGTCGATACGTCATAAATACATTTAATGCATTAAAATATTACTGAAAAGGGCTTATACACGTTCTATTATCTCTTATATCAGCCACCCCACAACTCATCCTCTTAAAAATATGTGAATTGATTCAGTTGGTCGGCAGATATTTTGTACAGCATTATATTTATCCTAACGTACGTACCGTGATCAAGACACACTTATATTGCACCACATAATATGTTATAAAATTATAATATTGATGTACACATATACTTTATAATAGATTGTTAGTCATTTCGTGTCAAACCCTTTAACCAATGAAGGAGCCGATTTTTCATTTGAAAGTCAGGTCCAAACATGTGCTGAAAAGATCATTTCTAGAAAGGGAGGTTAAACCACCAGAAAGGGAGGTTAAACCACCAGAAAGGGAGGTTAAACTACCATAAAGGGAGGTTAAACCACCAGAAAGGGAGGTTAAACTAATATTTTGGTAATCAATCAGTTTTTGTACATCAAATTACTCGAAAGGAATGTTTTATTATTTTTTTTTTATTCCGAAGCCTCCTATCTTGAAAAATAAACAACAACAGGGAAGCTGAAACGACGTAAAGCCGATAGAGAGTATTTGTTTTAAGCAAATATTAAGTGGCTCACCGAGAGAAAATACAAGTTACTCCTTAGCAATAATCAGCATTAAAACGACGCCATATATATGTACAGAAACATCTATATCGTATATGGCGCTACCAGTTGATTCAAATTTAAATAAATTATGTAAAATACAAGGCTAAACTAGCACATCAAATAAATTTATTTTATGTTATGGGCATTTTGTCCCAATTCATTAAGATTTGCTAAACATATAAAAAACACGCTTAGTTTTTATGATGGCATTTCTATAAGTCGTCAACAAAATAAAACAAGTTAATTATATGAAACATTAATTTATTGATAAATTGGAAAGGATTTAACTTAACTAGTAATTTTAAGTATAAATACGATTATTTAAAATAAAATAGATAAGAGGTAACATGAACCAAATGCTTAGTGTCATACCGTAAACTTTCCTGAATGTAGTTCACTGAATCTCTGAAATAAAACGGTAACGATGTCGATTCAAATGAAACTATGATAATAACACGTTAAAATGTGTTGTGTTAGTTATATAAAAACTGCATCTGAAATGTGTACATTTTTTATTTGGAGATAGCTCGCTAAACAGTATTAGTGATACTAAGGAATTACATAAACCACACGCATGGATTCCGAAGATATTTAAAATGCTGTAGTAACCAAGTGGTAAACGGTATGTGCCTTATTTAAGATACCTTTTTGCAGAAAACGGGATTCAACTAGTGTTATAATGTCGCACAAATGATGCAGTAGTATGAATTACACCAGGAATAAACATAATAATTAATTATTGAAAATATACGCTTGGTAGAATTGTGTCACTTAAAATAGTGCAAACATCATTACAGTCATTGAGAAATGTATGTAATGTGCACATGGTAACCAGAATGATAACAAAGTAAAATTTACATCTACACATATTTTATGGCCCTTATGCGCCACCGCTTTCTTAACAATTTCAGAGTTATTGTTATTAAAAACGATTCGCTAATTTCGCTGAATTAAAATGAATTAATTAAAATAGTTGTTCATTTAAAGAGAAATATTTGCCCACGTGTATTAACCGAGACTAAACGTATTATGTTCTATAACCAAAAGTAAAATATGTTTTGGTAATTGTTTGAAATAATCGTAATTTATATTGTCAAGTGCATGTATACTCTTGAATAATTCAGTGTGTTGACCAGAAAAACATACACAAAAATTAAACTTACCCTATCCTTCTGAAATTTGAACAATAATACAATATATTTTAGAAGTGCGTGTATGTAAATTCAAAGCAAAACAGTTACCGATGAAAAATAACAACATCCGTTTTCAAATATGTTTTAATTGTTGTATTTACTTTATTTATTTTTTAACGTATGGGTTATTCTCCTTTTTATTGCCGAAGTAACAAAGTGTCATTCAATATATGGACCAAAACATGTTTGTTCTATTTAAACACAGCTTTAAATCTTATATGTTTCGTGTTATTATAACATTCACAATTCACCTCAAAATATACTTAGAAGAAAGAAACGCCAATGAAATCATATAATGTAACAATTGTACGGCCTTTAATTAAAGTTTTCGTTCATGATATATCTATTAATCCTATATCAATAAGTAAAAATAGCATACCTTTTTGTCCTGAAACAATAAGCAATCACAAAATGCATCTTCGTTTTAAAACAAAAAGCACAATAACATATTTTAAACACATGTAATAAATGGACGCATAATACAACGGCTTAAGCAGGAGTAAAATTGTACAATGATTTTAAAAGAGTTTTATTAAGACAAATGTGTCATTGTGTAGGTCGACGATGAGGACTAAAAGGATGTGAAAAACCTTTTGTTCACTATGAGGACACACAAAGTAAATACTAGAAGTTATCATGCATAAATATACGTCTCTATACTACGTAAACTGCATCCGCTAGTAACGAAACATAATGCAGTGTCAATTTTGTCAGACAGGCCACACAGGAACCAAAAACATGCACTTGGGAATCCAGAATATGCATACCTTACATATTATTGCATGGATAAAGTTTGATCAAATCAATTATTTAACATCGGAATTATTTTGTTTTGTTTTGTCATTTGATTTGGTACATAACATTTATTTTTTGGGTATATAACAAATGTTTAGCACACCGAGGCAATCGAATATACTTACCTGTAGTTAACAAACATCAAAGTGTCGAGCATATGTCCTAATCTAGAAACAAATCAATGGAAAAATATTTGAGTTCTTACGTAAAAACGTAAAATAATATATTGAGACTTATAATTGCAAGAAAAATAAATTACTTATTGAAAAGCAAACAAAGACGAAGAAACCGCCGAAATATTGATCAATTGATTATTTAGCATAAACACGTATTTATAAACATAATTTGAGCAAACTGTGAGTAAAAAATAATATATAAATGAACGCGACCTAAAATGTTCAGTATCATATAGTCTTACATACATTTATGTTTTAAATACAATTCTTTAAATTCATTTGACGTTAAACCTGCATAGATTTTACATAATTTGTTTGACCTTGATGTCTTACAGTACTATCCGGCGTTTATTGTTTGTGAGTTATTGCGCAAGAAATCAAAATGCATTCGAAATAATGGATAACATGTATCTTAAACAAGGGCTTGTAAACTGACAAAGCTGATAAATATACTAACATGTGTTCCGTCTTAAAAATGTGTCTTAACTCCTGAGAACCAGACTTGAAGTCTAAAAACGAACGAAAATGCTCTTGCAGGATTCTGCAAAAAAATCGCATGATTGGTCATAACATATGTGTACAGTCTCAAATTAAAATATGTGAACGGAATATGTATTTATATTATTTTTATTCGTCATAAAATATCATTAGAGATAATTTTCAAGATGTTACATATAAAGAAATGTAAACTAATGCTTCGTGTTTCGTTGATGTTGAATGATGTAAAGTTGCTGCTTCTGCTGTTGTAGTATTCTTACGGCAGATATTCGTTCGCTGCTTCGTTATATTTCTGTAACCACTTGTCTCTTTTTGTTCTGAAATTGACATGTTACATGTGCAGTTAAATTGTGATTGAGTAGTCATAATTAACAAACAAACAAACAAAGCAAGAACAAACGATAAGTATTTGCATAGTGGCTACTGTTAGTTCTCGTAATCTCTTCCATATATATGAATTCGGCTAGCCCTCAGTGGTATTGTCCCCTTAAGATTTGCATTTACCATTCCAATGCGGTAATCCCAGTATTTATCATTTTATGTTTATACTTGTTGTTCTGTTATTGTAAATGTGGATAAGAAAACGAAATACTCTACTGAGAGAGTTTCTGCAGTTTAATTGTTTGCTTTATTTAGAATTATCAGATGCAAAACATGTGAAAGGGTTAACAAACAGGAGGGATGGTTATAGCGTAATATAAACACCTTAATAAGGGCTGTATTACTTAAGTCTATTACCTATTCACATTTTGTAGTCCAAAAAAGACCATAGTTTCAGTCCATCGTTCCATAGCTCCCAGTGTTGTAGAAAGCTATGAGTGGAAATAATCGGTATTTATTATTAGTATGCATTATATAAGTATATATTCATCTTGTGATACAAAATATTATCCCAATGAGGCGACACACTATAAAACAAATGTTTTCATTACGTAAATGGTATAACTCAAGGAATTATATAGCATTAGGATACAAACACAATAATAAACGCATTAAGTTCATATAATAATCATTCGAGATAACGGATAATGAGCTGTCATAAAGCGCATTTAGTTACAAATAATTATTTAGAATTATGATCCGCTAAAGCACGATAGAACAAGGTCATTGGGAGAAAAGTTTGCAAACACATTACTACATATATATATACAATTTGAAGACCAGATTATTATAAGAACAATTTCCTGTGCTTAGCTGTATTCGATATACCATATTAAGATTTAAACATCGTAGAGTCTTACTCAATCTGCAGTTTTCTAGTTTCGTTTGATTTGCTAGGTTCGTTGGATTGGTCAGTACTACTGGAATACACAAATGATTACTTAGTCCTGGTTCAACAACAATTAAATACAAACTGTTCTGCATTAATAATACAAATTGGGCTAATAGGAACACATGTTTGCATCAATCAATTAACATAATTAAATGTATTCATTGTTCTACCAGCGGATAATTTAGCACGTTATCATTTTGATTACTTCCAACGTTTCTATTATAGGCCAGCCTTATTTTGTATTTCGCATTGAGTAAAAATGAGAACAGAAAAGAAACAAAAACTAAATTAAACGGTAACACGAATTACCTAATTTCCTGGTCTGTAGCAGATGATCGTTCTGATCTTGCTTCCTTATATAACAAACAATTTAGTTGAGACAATCTTATAACAGCTTTATTAACAAGAACTCGAATGTCGGCATTTACTCAATGGAAACGTATCTATAAATTACAAAAACACTGTGTATATATCTGTATCTACCTTTCTATTGAGTAAAAGCTGACATTCAAGTTCTTATAATGATGACGAAACGTGACAAAATGTCACCAAATTTAATACTGGTTTTAAATATTGAGTATTATATTTACATTAACGATGCAAATTATGAAACTATTAATCATATTTAGATTATAATACTGTGTACGCTTTTACTTCGGAATTATTAATGTTTTACTGAAGACAATTTGTAACGATAGAGAACCATACTTTTGTTACCGAAACATTGCCGATGCTTTGAAGCTTCTCCAGAACAATGGTGTAATCAAACTGCAACTGGACGTCTTCTTGAGTTAGTTGCCTAAGCTGCAGGCTTTGCAAATAAGTATATATTACATAAATAATTATGATATACCACACAGCGGGTTTTGCCCACTTATACTCGTAACCGTATTCACCAAATATCATGAGGGCATATTGGGATATAAAACTCGCAATTTGCTGTTGTTAATGTGTTCTATATTAACAATGCAAATAACTTAACTCTTCACCGCCTAATTGCCACAGTACAATGAGCATTCAACCAATTATAACAAACAAACTTGTATAACTTAAACTGAGGTCAAAACCTTGAAACGGTCGTTGGAGAGAGTGCGAATAGATTGAATGGGCACTTAACTGTTGTCACAAGTCTATTTGTTATATACAATGTATTTTTCCCAATTCATTTTCGCATATTCAGAGAACGTATATTGAGTGGTCCAAATACACATTGATTGACTTTTATGCCATCCATGAGGGACATTCAGAATGTCATTTGTCCGTCCGTCCGTCCGTGCACTCCAAAGCTACAAATGAGTGAATCTCGCTTAAACTTTAACAGTTGACGACCATCTCTAAATGATAAAAAAGGAAGAAAATTGATGCAACGAATTTCTTAAATATCATCCTTTATGTGTCTTTTCAATATGGAGTATGAAATCCAAACATAATGTTTATTCATATAATATTTAATGAATTCGCGGATTGCGCTTAAGTATTCACGTATGAATGACCGAAATGGGTAGATGATCGCAAAATAAGACATTTTGGCTGCGACTAGTTATGTCATATGTATGGCTGTTTGTCTTTTTGTTCACTAAAGAGTATGCAGTGGATTTGGCTGTGTATAAACACGTTCCGTTGGGACATCATCGGCGATGACCCAAATATCATTAATGGAATAATAATTTATGATGATTTATGATGACACTTAATTTATATTATTATCGCGTACGAGGTCCTTTCATTTTATTCCACATCAGTATTTTTTAAAAGCTTATTTCCGCATAAAATCTTGGAAATGTATCGTCATAATTTTAAAATGTATATGCAAAATAGGCCTGCCATTCGCATACTGTCACACCAATGTCAGGCTGATTTCATATTTCCGGTCTGTTTAAAGTTCATAGAAATGTCTGCAGTTTCTCGTTCACATGTATTCAATCATCAAATACATATGTAAAGCACATGGTCGGGTAGCATCCATCATTTCCACTTATTTTCTTGTTTAAATTATTCAATTTTTTGAAATACAGATGTAGCAATTGAAATTCTTAAAAACATACCTGTCTTCTTCCGCTGTCGAATGGCTTTTCTCTAGAACACCAATCTTTTTATGCAGTGCTCTGTAATGTAAACAGAAAAAATACACATGATACGTTTTATGTATTGCATGTTAAAACTATCAAATTCCACAAACACTTAAAGAAACGTGTCTAAAAATTGGTCATCGAGTTCGTATTGCACGTGTTTTTGTTGAAAACGCGACGATCACTTTAAATAAAAACCGTTACTACACTTACTGACATCTGCTTTCCAGTATTTGCCTTTGTTCCGTCAAACATTCAACTTGTTCCGTTTTAATTCGCAGCCTAGAGATAAAACAGTATTTGCAAACCGTAATACTCACACAGTTTCAAATGTAATACATTATAATATTTATTTAATCTTGTATGATACTACATGTATACCGATTATAATAAGGAAATTAAAATATTGTTTCAAAGCTGTCAAATCGAGAATAATGTACATTGAAATTTAAAAAAACTATTATGTTTTCACACTCACTGATTTTGTAACCGTTGTTTTTCTTCCGGGAGGGCACATTTGCTGAAATGAAAAACAAGCAAAGAATAAGCATATGAGTGTTTATATTGCGGTTTCATACGTTCAAGTTCGTGTTTCATACACGCGTCCACTTATATCGCTTGTAATTTCGAACACTAAATGTCTTTGGTTGGATGCGTTTATGTTATATTTGTCTTTGTTCAGTAATGTATGACACTTTCAGTATAAAAATGTGATTATGTTTGGTTCTTTAGTTAATGTTTTTGTAGATAAGTTTCGTGTTGTTTTAATTGTCATTGAAATCAGCCGTACCTTAACACATTTTTAAGCTCATTTTTTTTCACGTTCTGCATTGTTAAGTTCTTCTGTCGTCTCTTTTAATTCCTTGTTCAGTACTGTTTCAGCCTCACGCCACTTTTCCATTAAGATTAATGGATTGTGCCTTTCTATTTCCCTACATTTTACAGAAGGGTTGAATTTATTCATAAAACAACAAGAGCAATCTCCACACAAATTTACGCCGCAGGCATGTGAAGGTTATATAAACTGTACCAGTTACGAAATTTTTCACAACGAAACAGTCCGCTTATGGCGACGCGGACGATCGAGTAAACCGTTTAGTCCGAATAATGGGAAATATAGTCAAGCTTAAACGCATAGAGTAAATAATGTTTCGTTTTTTTTACTGAATATTACAAAATGAGCATTCCTCATAAATAATAATATCTTACATCATTTTTTCATCCACAGTAATTCGAAACAAATTCGGAATTATACTCCTGGAAGCAAAAAAATATATATAATATTTTAAAAATAAATATATGTAATTGAAAAATACAAAGCATATGTCATTATTAAATTTGAAATAAAGTCGAGTTATAACGTATTTCATTTATAAAATTGGTTAGAACATTAATTGTTAGCAAACAAAAGCGATATAGGTATTGGTTTAAAAAAACGACATCAAATTAAAATAGATACTCAGTTGTTTCAGGCTCATTGCTGTCAACATGTGAAGTTTCAGCCTACAAGTCATAAAAAGGCTCATGCAGTTTTAACACAAAATGGCGGTACATATATTCCAAAAAGCGTGTGTCATGTCTGAGTAAAATGGTATCATCTTTTTGTAAACAAAAGGATGTTTAATATAATTTCTATTGCATATATTTATGAAGTTAAATAATTTATTTTGTATTTAATATGCATGCATCCGAATTTATTCAAGACGGATACCATATATCAACTCAACAAAACTTTCGCTATTTGTTCAAGATAAACATTTTTATTCTTACACACACACACACACACACAAATACATATAAGAAAATTGATTGGTTAGTGTTTCTGTATACAAGGAAAACAAAAACCATTAATATAGCATCACTGTGCATGGAAAATAAGGTCACATGGTTTGACAAATGGCCAAAACCGCATTATTGTATATTTAATAAATAAATCTGCACTTCTCTTCATATTATTTGCTCTACTGTGTGTTTCGGGCTGACTTATGCGATGTAACTTATTTAAAGTTAAGACTCGCGTCATGTCAAAATGGGTATTAACAAGTACTTCGATTGCACAGACTGTTATGCATCTACGCCTGCCGCATGTGGCATACAATCCATTTTTGCATGACGCGGGTCTTTTAATATCATGCAACATATAACTTTCGTACATAAGAAACACAAGGATAATCAACAAGGACAGAAATCAGAACGAAACAATTCAACTGTTACCTGTGAAGAGGCTGTTGTAGCGAACTCAGCACTGTGAGTCTTTCCAACTCGTCGCTGAATGATGCCGCATTCCACTTGTAACATATATTCCCTGTCAGCTAATTGTTTTCTTAGAACGCTGTTCGAACAATTTAAACCCGAATATAATCATACACTGTATTTTTTCTATTGTCAATCAATGATTAAATGGTGACAATACTCTATAAATGTACGGATACTTGTGTAATGATCTAGGAAGGTAAATAATGGTTACAAAACTAACGAATAAATAATGTAACTATTCTACAACTACAACTAATTAAAACCATCCCATTCACATATATATTACGATATCATACATGCTTCGCTTTCAATTAAGAATTTACAACAATTTTTATAGTTCGGCAAACCTGCTCTCATTTGCAACCTGAACTCTAGTCTCCTTAGCCTGAATAATCTCTTTGAGGGTTCTGTAAAACAAACAATACGTAATAAGTGGCTTTAATTGTAAGTTCTTTATTAAAATTAATATTAACATATGTTGAAAAATGAATGCCATAAAGAATGTATAAAGTGTAATTAAATATAATGTGAACTCTATAGTTTAAACAGGATACGACCACTTATACAACTGCATATTATTATATAGCATTTTAGGTGTGAAGTGACATTTTAAATAATTAAATAATGCTATTTAGCAGAAAGACAATCAATGGAATTGAAAACTTGAAACTTAAATATTTGAGCAATCTTACTGAACTTCATTAATTTATAGTGATTTTATATTATTTAGGCGTTATACATCAACGTTAAAAAGTAAGATATTTGGTTGAAAGTGTTTTTTACTAAAATAATATAAGTGGAAAATTATATTTTATTTGGTGGAAAAATGACACAAACATTACAAAGAACGCAATTTGAATAACATATAGAACTTTTGTAATGGGATCGAATGTCCTAACTGTAACAGAGCCTGAAATTATACAATGCCATTTCATCACAAAGTCACCACATTTAGAAAAAAATTGCTTTAGCGAAATTAACCACTTAAGTACAAATTGCATTTTAAAATATGGCTATTTGAAATAACACATGTGTTTACCTATTTCATAAACATCAACAAAATTCAATGCTCAAAAGAGAATTAATTCATGATAAATATCATATTGCTATTAACAGTGACATTTAAAAAAGAACAACACTTATATGACAAATGACGTTGAAATACCGTGGACATCTTCACGGTTTTTGCCTCAACTATTATAGGTGTAGAAATGTTTTGATACTCTTTCTTCTGAAATTGTCTTTGACCAATATTTATCTATTTATCATTTAGAAATGCTATTTAAATGTCATTCTAACACAAATACATAATTGAGAATACGTACACTTATGTATTGAAAAAAAATAACACACAACAAAACACACAGCAAAATGTCACCTACATGATTTTTAAAATAAGTTGACATTATAACAAAGAGCTTATGTTCTAACTGAAATGAATTATTTCCGACTTGTGTCAACTTGCCTAAATCTTATTTTAATTCATTAAAAAAGTTATCTTACTGGACTCTAATTTCCTGCTTGTGTCCAAGCAGCATCAGGTCTTGAATTGTTTGCTCCTTTATTTGCAATCTGGAATTTAAACTATTTTTAATTTTAATATCTCTAATATTTAATGTTATACTTTATCTAAAAAGTAAATTACATTTTTTCATAAAATAGTTAATACAGACTGAGTAAGTTAGCCCACAGTCCTATTAGTCTGAAACTTTTACTTTATAGATGCGTTGTAGCGCTTCGTGTTTTTTATACCCACAATAAATGTGAAAGCTGCATTCAGATGTCGGTAGCACACATACATTCTGTTTAACATGAGACTTAGTGATATTTCTTCGGACAAACACCACACTTTGTAAAGGTATTTATTAGCAACGCAAAATGAAGTCCTTTACCGAAACACAGCATATAAAGTTCAATATCAATTGCAGCCATATATCGCATAATATTGTATAGCGATAATACCAAAATATGATGCATATCAGGTAAGATTTTGTACACAATAAATCCAATAACTATCGAGTTGCATGTTGCCTTATTCCTGTCTTTTTAATCTACTAATATTCTCGACATCGCTTTTGCCTTAAAAAAGATGATAATATTAAACGGCTGCTTATTGTATGTTTAGTACATTCAATGGATTTCACTTTGTTTTCAAGCTCTAGTCGGCATCGCAATACTATTTGAACTGTTTATTATTTATTTTCCAAAACATTCAAGATTACCTGTCCCGGTTTTAAAAACCATAAATATACCAATTTAATGTGAGTTTATAATGTTTTAGTGCATATCCGTGCCATTATTAAAACCAACGTATTCAGCGAGTATACAGCCGATAACTACGCGAATTTTCGCACTTCGCGATCGAGTCGACATTTTTGTTAAAACCGGAAGTGACGTATTCAAACACCACTTGCTTAAGTTCATAACAAAAGAATCGTTATCAGCTGTTGTCATAGTAAAGATCGACATATATATATATATATCGAAGGTTTTCTAGTACACACACATGACGGCGTATCTTGATTGATATAAGTATTGAATTATGACTTAAACAGACAATTATAATTGACACATAATGAACAGATACAATTATTACCAGAAATTGATCGATGTTCGATTGCAAGTCCAAACTTACCGTTCAAATTTAACATTCAACAACGAAGTGAAAACAAATAATGTTGCTTTAAAATGAATGAATCTTACGTAAATGTCGCGTCATTTAAACTAGAATTGTCTAGAATATTTATTTAATTTCTTTTGCTGTTATCCGGCAAGGGCCATTTTGTTGAAACCCGATGTTGACCCTTCACAAGAATTTGTATTTATGCTTAATTGATCGCGTTGTTGTCGCCATTTACTTCAAAGTGACCATTATCTCATTTCTGTTATTTGATATATATGTATATAATTTGTCTTAACAATAAGCCGTGATTTATATAAATATGACGAAATTAAATTGTTCTAAACTCTCCACGAGCGAGGTTAATTTATATCATAAAGAACAAATACCATGTCAAAATATATTTATTTTGCATTTTATTTCAAATCTAGTTGTCAATACTTTCCTGCTGGTGCAGTATGTTGTTTATTCTGTTAAAATGATAACTGCTGACAGATAACCTGATTGTTTTATTATTGTCTGTGCAGATGAAATTGATAACAGTAGATCACTGATAACATGACTTCAGAAACAAACAGGACCGACTATTTTATGACACCAGCTTGATTTATGGCAGCTGTAAGGTGGTAATACACCAAATTCTGCCAACTTGGTGCAACGTTTATGCCTTGTTGGCATTGTGATTTGCACCAGTACATGCACTTTAGGGACTGACTTATTTTGTTAAGAAACCACCAAATTAAATGAACTTAATAAATGAAATTGGCTAAATAATTTTGCACTCATCATAATGCTGTCATAAGATGGCAGTTAACGTCCAAGTATGGTCTACTTTTATGAAAATTGCAACACAAACTTGTATTATAAATATAACTTTGTTGTCATAAAAGCAATAAAACATGTTTTTCGTTTGATCCACGCGGACAAAACACCTTTTACAACATTATCCGTGTTGTAACAAACATTAAAGTACACCTGATTAATTATCATACCAATAAACTTTAATTGATTAATGTTTGGCCATTTCAATTAGTGTTCGTTTTATACAAAACATTTCACACCTCTTACACGCAGATATATAACCCGTGACAAACACCGACCACAGGTATAAACAAGACTTTTATTGTGATAACCGAATATTCAGATAATTGATAGTTAAACAAGACATTATACTATGATTGATACTTCGGGGGGGGGGGGCGAATTGACTTCAAGAAGACCAAAAACACGTGCGTGCTGACTTAGGTATGAGTTTACCGGCCCGCCTGTGTTTTTTTTTTGCCTTAATAGCAATTGGCAACTAGAATCAGTATAATTGATAACTAATATTGAGCAATTACTACTTCATCTATGAAAACATAATTGAATTTTATACAATCAAGATACATTTACACTGCATGAGGAATAATTGGAAAATTATACATGTCGGCTACTAATTTATATTTATTGAATCAAGCTCATGGACTTCCGAGGAACTATTTTGGGAACATGGCATTTATTATTGAAATTGTAAATGTTAGCTGAATTATTCTGTTAACAGTGAAAGAGTATGTTTGTTTGGTTCATACATTTTGAATGGCTAATCATACATTATATCATATACAAGTAACTCAACCACATAAAGAAATCAGTAAAATGACCCCGAAAATGACACACTATTTCTAGCTTACCATCGCCATTTCTTAACAATCAATTTGAAATCGTCTGAATGGATTTAGTATAAAGATACTTTTGCGGTTCTTTATATGAACTTGTTTTCAGTAAGGCAATATCAGCAATAGCAGCATTATAAACAATACAGAGCCCTTTGTCACACTTAAAAAAATAATAAGGTAAGCAACACATTATTAATGGAAGTTTTATTGAAGACAATTTCTTATAAAATAACGCGTGTTATTTAAAATGTTTTATGCAAAGCTTTGAATATTTGCTGGGCGTAAAGTCCACCACCGTCTCGTCGATTATCCGTCGTGAATTCACGACTAGATTCCATTTGCGCCCGATAATATCGCCCTTTGTATGTATTCTTTTTTTTACAAACTTGTAAATCAAATATGTTAAACTTGAACACGGAATAAGTAGATGCTCCTTGTTCCTTATTCGAATAAATCCTAATTTTAAAAGTAGCACCGTAATCAGAAAATTAAGGGTACACTTTGCAACATTGGGAATATCCAATCCGTTAAAAAGTGACATTTAATTCGGATGGTGGTACCCAAATTTGCCAAAGACTGGCAATTTTAAACGAATCGTCAAGCCCATGTAATACAAAGTCAAACGAATAAGCTGAAAATACAGTTAAAACCTCAAAAATATTGCTAAAAGAGGCAAAGGAAAGGAAAGTAAACTTTAAAGTAGTTCCTGACATTTAAAAAGTACACTAGTAGTAGAAGTGGTAGTAGTAGTAGTAGTAGTAGTAGTAGTAGTAGTAGTAGTAGTAGTAGTAGTAGTAGTAGTAGTAGTAGTAGTAGTAGTAGTAGTAGTAGTAGTAGAAGTAGTAGTAGTAGTAGTAGTAGTAGTAGTAGTATAGTAGAAGTAGTAGTAGTAGTAGAAGAACTAGAAGTAGCAGAAGTAGTAGTAGTAGTCGTAGTAGTAGTAGTAGTAGAAGTAGTATTAGTAGTATTGGTAGTAGTTGTTGTAGAAGTAGTAGTAGTAGAAGTAGTAGCAGTAGTAGTAGTAGTAGTAGTAATAGAAGTATAGTCCTTAAGCCAAGTACCCAAAACTGAGGTGGGGCGTACCAGTAACGTTGGAAAAACTACACCTATACATCTGGGAAGATGCATGCCAGTAGCATATGAAAATGGTTGATAACAGTCTGGTACTAGTAGTAGTAGTAGTAGTAGTAGTAGTAGTAGTAGTAGTAGTAGTAGTAGTAGTAGTAGTAGTAGTAGTAGTAGTAGTAGTAGTAGTATAGTAGAAGTAGTAGTAGTAGTAGAAGAAGTAGAAGTAGTAGAAGAAGTAGTAGTAGTCGTAGTAGTAGTAGTAGTTGAAGTAGTATTAGTAGTATTGGTAGTAGTTGTTGTAGAAGTAGTAGTAGTAGAAGTAGTAGCAGTAGTAGTAGTAGTAGTAGTAGTAATAGAAGTATATTCCTTAAGCCAAGTACCCAAAACTGAGGTGGGGCGTACCAGTAACGTTGGAAAAACTACACCTATATATCTGGGAAGATGCATGCCAGTAGCATATGAAAATGATTGATAACAGTCTGGTACTGGCAGCTTTTGGTATTTTTTATGTCTCCCACCACTATAGTGGGGTACATATTGTTTTTGCCCTGTCCGTTGGTTTGTTTGTTTGCCCCAACGTTAACATTTGCCATAACTTTTGCAATATTAAAGATAGCAACTTCATATTTGGCATGTATGTGTATCTCATAGAGCTGCTCATTTTGAGTGGAGAAAAGTCAATGTCAAGGTCATCCTTTAAGGTCAAAGGTCAAATATATGGGCCAAACTCGCTCATTTAATGTACACTTTTTTAATATTGAAGCTAGCAACTTCATATTTGGCATGCATGTGTATCTCATGGAGCTGCACATTTTGAGTGGTGAAAGGTCAAGGTCAAGGTCATCCTTCAAGGTCAAAGGTCATATATATATGGGGACGTAGTGTTTCACAAACACATCGCTTGTTTCTCCTTTGAAGATGGGACATCAATCAGCTTAATTTTCATAATTTTTTAAAGTTATGGGGA
This sequence comes from Dreissena polymorpha, assembly GCF_020536995.1. Lineage (NCBI taxonomy): Eukaryota > Metazoa > Mollusca > Bivalvia > Myida > Dreissenidae > Dreissena > Dreissena polymorpha. The sequence continues at coordinate 2,090,599 of NW_026273315.1, read as the reverse complement.
TGCAAAACTAAGAAAAAGCACATGGAAACCGGGTAAGTATAACTTGATTTGTTATCAAATGGTACAAAACACTTTGGTCTTCAATGAATAATTAAAAAACATAATTATATTAGCTAAATAACATTATTTTGCTAGTATAAAGACTTAGTTCGACCCCTTGAAACTGATTGCGTCATATGTGTGTGTACATATTTAGAACAAATGTGGCTTTAATCAATGAACTGAAGCACACTGCGCTGATAAATGTACACAGAATATCAATTAAGAAAACAAAAACTATTATAATATTAGAATTATGTGATTATACACAGTTTAGCCAATAATGGGACGTATTTCGTGTACTCAGTGACAACGACAGGAAGTTAACAAAACAGTGCCATTAATTCCTCTAATGCCATGAACATGCTTAAGAACTTGTTTATACCACATCATCCATATGTAGGCAATATTTGTGCAGAATACAATGATCTGAGCTTACTTTTAATGAACAATATCAACACATTTTATTAAACTTGTATGTATTGTTCAAGTTTTAAAACAAGTACAAGAAGGAAGAATGACGCGGGAGATGCCACATACAATATTAATATCAACCCAAACAGCAGAAAAATGAAAATTCAAAATAAAAAAGCACACTCTCATTTACTCCCACAGACAAATAAGACAGAGCACGAGCGCTAAACAATATAAAAACCAACAGTCAAAAGGCAGAACACAGACATATAACGAGTAAAGGTGGGCGGACCGCCTTGGAACTGTCTGTAGCAAAAGTCACGATGTAATGCGCTCTTCAAGTATCTATATGAATCATCATTGTATACTTAAATGTACATCTGTTATTACTGATCAGTTAAAGACTTATCCAGCTTCGCTATCTGAGTCATCAGTCTCAACACTTTCTTTGTTTAACGTGTAAAGTTCATGACTATTCGATTTGATTAACCTATTGTTTAAATGTAGGATTAAAACTGCATGGAATGAACACGAGAAAGAAAAGAACATCGCCGAGTTAGCTGAGCATCTGCAGACTCACGGAGACCATCTTCATATTGAGAAAAAGTATTCGGCTCAACACTACGCAAAGTATGACTAATAGTAAGATATTGACAATATTCTTAGTCGCCGTTTTTTTAATTTACAAGAATAAATGCACATATGCTCCACTTTGCATGGATTGATAACTGCAAGTTGTTCACAAATGTGTTAATTAATGTTAAAATAATTATTTCATGCTGTTTACATTTCTATAATGTTATGCCTATTGTCTCAGGCTAACTTTCGTATTCCGCCAAATAACAAGGCCAAAATGATTTCAACTAAATTTGTGTCTTTATTGTTCACCGTCTCTATAAGTATTAAGCAGCTGTCAGATGTATTGCGCGATGATTTTGGAATGTTCACATATGTTGTATTGGATCTTTTTATGTAAGACTGAAGATAAGAATATGAAACTTACTTTCTTGAAGTTTCTTTTTGCAACGTGTCGATCTTTTCCTTTAATTCCATCAGTTCTTCAGTAGTACTAAAATATAATACATATGTCTTATAACATCCACCAAACGTTACGTCAACGATAACCACTTTTAATTTTATTTTAAAATTATAAAAAACGTGTTTGTATGTGATTGTAATACATTACCTCAGATTAATTTTTAATCACATGTTTTAACCTATAATACAAAGTCTTAATTAGAATTTGTTAGGAATCTGAAGGTACAAAATTGACTCGTTTATCATAAACATACAAAGAAAACGTATTTCCTTGTCAGGAAACGTGATTTAAAAAATTGAACAGAAGAAATTACCTCAAAACATCACCACTACCTGATGACATCTCTGCTTGTCGCAGCTTAATTAAGTCTTCTTCAGCGCTGCAACGAATAGCTAACTAACGTCAAACTAATAAGCATGTTAACATAAACATATGCTGCTTAAGGACACTATTGTGTAAATTAACTGCATTTAATTTCTGCTACATTATAACGTTTTGTGTTGAATGCATTTGCTGTACAAACAATTAATTCTCCATGCTTCTTATTGCTAATTGTCAGTCCCTTCAAGAATACCATTTCTTTTATTACTTTTATAAATAGTTTACATGCCGCTCACTGTCCAGCCATATCAGCAAGAAAGTGATTATCGTTTATTCGTATTAATATTCCATCTTTACCTCGACTTTCCTCGCTGTGAATTTTGTTGGCGAGAGCTGTAATTTTGTGACCCGCTTAGAAATTTTGCAGCGAGTAAAGTCGAGATATAGAGCGACTAGAATATTAATACGATATGAACGCTAAACACCTTCTTGTCGAGAATGATGGAAAGTGAACGGTATTTTAACAATTAATAAAGTAATAAAGGCAATAAAAACGCGGAGAGTTCTTGCGTCGGCATGAACTTCGCCATCTTGTTTGTCACGTGATTACCCCCTCTGACAATGTAAGGATATTTAATGTATACTCTTTTTATTGTACAAAGCCATAAGTGTGAGACGCGAATGTAACAGGTGCAACTTTTGCTGGATAGCCGCGCAATACTACTTATTGTTCTGATTTAGTGATCAAACACCGATTGAAGAGATTGAACAATTTAAGCACTAAACAATTTTAAATGTGCAAAATGGAAAAATAAAAGGTAGATTATGTTCGGCAATTACAAGTTTTTAAGATGTACTTGGATTTTTTTGAACCACAAAAATGTCCTGATTGTGAGGTTCTGAGATTAAACTGAATGCAGTTTGTATATGTGCATCAACACCGCTAAAGTATATGAACTGAAATGGCCTTGGGTGCCGGGAGTAGAACACGGCAGTTTTGGGAAGAAGTGAGCGACATTTGAATATATATAGATATATATATATATATATATATATATATATATATATATATATATATATATATATAATTAAGTCTCTATTAGCCTTGTATTATTTAAACTTAAAAGCTGTACTATTTTATGCCGCAGCTTTGGACCTCACGGTCTTCATCAGCGACCATTTCCGTTCATAATAATACACCTGAAAATAAAACATGGCCGCTGATGAAGACCGTGAGGTCGAAAGCTTCGGCATAAAATAAATACAGCGTTTTTGTTTATATATATATATATATATATAAGGCGTGCTCTGAGAAAAGGGTTAGCAGGGTCAATTTCTGCTTTTATTGTAATATTTGTTTAAAGGAAGACTCTTCTTGACGAACATCGAGTTTAAGCGATAAGGGCGGTCCATAATTAGCCTGAACCGAGTGCACAGGCTTATCAAAGACGACACTTTACGGACATGCATTAAACCCCATTTCACTGAGTATATATATATATATATATATATATATATATATATATATATATATATATATATATATATATATATATATATATATATATATATATATAAATATATATATATATATATATGTATATATATATATAGCTCGATTAATAGTTAAATCAATTGTTATATACATATATAATACAAAATATATGTGTATATTTTAATACGTGATGTAACCGCTTAAACAAATACCCATTAAACACTCACATGCCATTTGTGGTATTAATCGTGTTGAATTGCACTTACGATCTCAAAGCACCTTGCAGAATCCCGATCATATTTTCGTCCCCAACGCTAACCATTGAGTTTTGAAAAACACTTCTGTAAAACAAGTGTTATGGAATAAAATAAGAGTATACTAATAAAGTAGCTCTATATATTTCTCTATATTATTTTACAATTTAAATGCAAAATGATAATAAGTTTGTAAAATTATTTTAAAACTTACGGATCCATATTTTTCTCTAAGAACTTTACCCTTATTCGCAGAGCTTCCATGCGTTTGTTCTTTTCACTTTCATCTTTTTCACTGGAATAAATTTCGAAATGTTGTTTGTGCTTACGATGAAAAAAAAACTTGAATTTGAATTCATCACCGCAATTATTTTTGAAAAATGTATGCTTTTCTTACCTAGCTTTAGGAACAGAACAGAACAGACATTTTATTTAGACTTATACATAAGTACATCGTCTTAATACAAACAGTATAAAATAAATATGTCACGTTTTCATTTCATTTAAGTTGAAAACAAATATATATATAAAACACACACACAGAAAATACAAATGAAGAAAAAGCATATAGTAAATTTTCTAAACATATAATGACAGAAAGATTTGTAGGTGATACCGGTTAGACTCTATATGGTATTATTGATAAATGAATTGCGAATTACAAATGCTTCTTTTATATATTTACACAACTTGACAAGTTCGTTTTTATCGGATGAAGTCTGTAATTGGTGATACTTAAACACAGATGGATTAACATATAAATACCTTTTAAGGTACTTTTTAGGTGGTGGCCTTTTACCCTTTGGACTCTTTGGGGGCATTTTAAAGTATTCTGCAACAATACAAACTAGTTTAAACCAAATACTTCAATTATCGATGGTCACTTTTAAAGCTGTTAACAAGTGATGTCATTACCAGTGAATACAAAGCAAATTGTTTAACTAAAATATATTGCCAATGGTCGTCATTAATTTTCATAAACAACAACGATACCACTGGATGTTTGCTTTTAAGCATTTTTCTAATTTAATTCATCAACGTTCTTAATAAGTTTCTTTTAGTCTTGTAATTTGCTTGAAAAGGTTTTACACCATGCAAAACATGTCATTATGATACATCGATAGGTATGGCATTACAGTGGCGTAGGGAGATCACGTATATTTCCTAGATATATTGACTATAAATTATCAGACATTATTGTAAACTTTCAACACGTCATTGTGTACTTTTGAATCATTTTTTCTTATTCATAATCATAGTGAGTTAAAAAAGATATACTAACAAGATTCTTACCACCTTTGAAATTTGAGACGGATATGTACCCACCAATAATATTTTATTCAACTAATAGTATCATAATACAAACAATATAAATCTAATCCTAGTTTCGTTTTCCCATACCCTTTACTAACACTGGTTGATAAAACAATTTATTATATACCTGTTTAATGCTTTTAACAAATACTGGTTGTATCAATCGTTGAAATAAAAAATCGCGTATTACGCTTCTCGCTGTTTCCGATTCCGTATTACCATAGTAGCCGGACTACTTCGACCCATTTAATGACGTCACATTACACGAACCGAAAATAGAAATATTTTATATTACGAAATATATTACGTAGTACATCGTGTGGCGTCATTCTGTGACAAAACACAATAGTTATATCTAAACTCTGTAAGGACATGTCGGACGTGGTGTTTTTAACAGTACACTGTGTGTTAAAAACGTATTTTGGAGTGTGTGTTTATCATGCATAAATGTATATTTCGATAGGAATACAATAAAATAGTGTGGCTTAAACTAAGTTTCGATAAAGACATGGAAATTAGAAGTGGAAGTGCATATCGTTTAAACATTTTTGTTATAAACATCGGATTAAAGTTGTCAACTTAATTGTTATTAAAATTGGATTAACGATGGCATTAAGGTAAGCGTGTCGGAAACCTGTGTTTTCCCGGTTCGAATGTTTACACGTTATATAACATAAACCGTATTCATACGCGTCTTAAATAAACTATGGCGTACCGTTTTGTCATTGTTTTGTCAGTTTTGTTAAAGTAAAAAAATACATTTGTTAACTGTTTTCGTTAGTTGTTGTATATAATAAAAGGAATATTACGCTAGTCAATTGTTTCAAGAGTTTTTGTCACTCTCGTGGCTTGTGCTATTTCGCAGCACACTCGAGGCTCCGCCTCTCGTGTGATACGTCATCACACAAGCCACTCGAGTGATACAAACTCTTGGAACAATTGACTAGCGTAATATTCCGTATATATGAAACTTCCTTAGAATAGATACGTTTCACGAACGCCCGAATTAATTCAGACGACGTTTATTTAAATATAAATCTCGGTATTAAAGAAGTGTACCGATAACTACATCGGATATCGAGACACTGAACATTTATTTTTTATACAACTGACAAGTTATGCAACCGTGTTAATAAGTTTAAATGTATTTGTGTGTTAGCTTCCCTGTACCGGATAATTTGTTTATATTATATAGCTTTCTTTGCCAGTTGTTCACGTATTTGGGACAAGTTTAAAACAAAAAAACTAATCACTCTGAATTTAAAACTTTCGTGTTTTACCTAAGCTAAGAAATCGCGATGCATGCCGTATAGATAAAGAGAGAAAACTTGGTGTCTTTTTGTATGTTTTTGATACCTTGTATCTGACGAGTTGAGAAAAGTTTACACGGCGATACATTATACAATTCAAAATGTATACACATGCGTCTAGCATATTGAGCATTACCCCCACCTATGCCATAGTATGAATAAATACATTTTTTTATAAACTCCTATCTTTAAATTCTTGCAAGAACATGCACCAAGCCACTATCTTTTACAATGCATAGTCAAGTCTTATTAGTATTGTAGTTAAAGTAATGGTAGTGTTTAACAATGATTAACAAGACAATCCATGTTAATCTTACATGAGCTATTAAGTTCTTTGAAGTATTGATTCACGGTTGAAACAAAATAAACAAGCGCTTTAAGTTAAGCCTTATCTAGCTTTTAATTGTTCTACATGTAATGATATAAACTTGATTATTTTGAAGTTTCATGTTCATAATTAAAGCCGGTTATTATTTTAAGATAACTCCTGTTTAAAATTACTCAGTAAGTTTACTAAATGTACGTCGAAGTGTGTGTACTGATGATAAACTTTGAGACAACATTTTAAACAAGGTTTGCCGTTAACTATTTTGCAATGAGTTGCACCCCTTTGATCAAGTAGTATACATGCATATACATATCAATTAAACCGGATGATTCTGATTTAGTGATCAAACACCGATTTAAGAGATTGAACAATTTAAGCACAATGGAAAAATAAAAGGTAGATAACGAGTTTTTAAGATGTACTTGGATTTTTTTTTCAATCGCAAAAATGCCCTGATTGTGAGGTTCTGAGATTAAACTGAATGCAGTTTTTATATGAGCGCTAAAATATATGAACTGGAATAGCCTTGGGGTTCCGGGAGTATAACAAGGCAGTTTTGGAGAAAAGTGAGCGACATTTGAAAATTAAAAAAAAAAAGAAGAAAAGAAGCGTATAAACCGGCGAAAAATACATGGTTCGGTACGGACGTCGAAATTTCGATTGTCATGTGATATCCCCCTCTAATAGTACTACTACTGTATATATAGTTTCATGAAAACAATACATATTATAATAACAGCCACACTGTTTATTTATGTCATTAAATTTAACACTACTAAACTATTGCGCAAACCGAAAATTAGATAATCTCAGTTTAAAAATAAGACAAATGGACGGGTGAATAATATATCATGTCGCTTCCATGTTACTACATTGCTACAATGCAGACGGCTTAAACAGGGAATTAGGCCTTACAAAGGACATTACTTTGCAAGTACTTGTTAAGTGGGTCAAACAAGTGAAGTAAATCTTGATATGATAATCTAAAAATGGAACAAGTAGTTCCGAAAATTTGTTATTTTCGCCGGTGAAAATATTTTATTTTTATTTTCACTGCTATTATTTTACTGCAGAAATGTAATATTTTATCATAAGGTATAAAAGAAAAAAGTTTTTTATATGTTATGCCATTTCTTAAACGGGTAGTATTTTTTCATCGCGACGACTACAACGGGTAAACATTGACATGGGCACAAGCACGCTCATTGATTGAAATATCGATTCAGCTATACATTGAAATGATAATAGATCATGCCACTAGGACGAATTTTGTGAACTATGATTTTATAAAATTGCATGCACTTAGTTGTCATATGTTGCTTGTTTGCACTTAGGTTCATGATTGTCCATGCAAGTTTGTGTACATAGCAAACCCATCATTCATGTTTATATCAAATACTATGTGCACAGGTGGCTTCTTAAAAAAACATGTCCCACAAACTCCCTTTAATGTACTGAAAAAACATAGGTAGCCAGCTACCAAAGCGCTTGTCAGTAATTTTACGGTTAATATTATCATATTTTTAACTGTTATAGAAAAAGCTTGTTGATAATTCTAAGCTTAATTTAAATGGTGTCGAAACTCCAAATGTATTTTTTCTTTTTAACAAAATGACACATTCGTCACGTCAACGAACATATTAATACACACCCTGATAAATCATTAACAACTGATCATCGTATACCCGAACTACGTGTTTTTGTGCGTTGAACGTACTTGTATCATTTTTTTTCCATCAATGGACCAAATAATCAATTAATTCTTAATAAAAATTTACTTGTTTTTAAATAATGTTGAATTTATAATTAGTTTCTTTCGTAAAACACACACGATATAAAATGTATACTGAACACTTACTTGGCAGGTCCAACCGTCGTGTTCCTTCTGAAGTAAGTTCTTATCTGAACAGCACACCTTAAGGATTGAAACCTGTCATTAATTACGTGACTACGTGGCCTTATGAATGGAATTATGTAAAGATTTGACCTCTAACTGAAGTAAACAAAGATAACGTAGCACTTAGCTTACCCATTCTTTGTGCAAATGCAGGTTGGGTGTAAAGTGTGATGTTTACCCGTCGCTCGGTTTGAGTTTAACAAAGAATTAACCACAACATAATTACAATAATAAATGTATCGGTATTAACCAGCATTGTATTAAATTCTCAAGCAAACCACATTAAAACTTGAGCTACGCTGGCCGAAATACCATAAGACGCATTTTCGCATGACGCGGCTATGAAAGTGTGATTTAAATGTTTGGAAAGAAAACTGCGTGTTCAAGCAAACCACATTAATTGTCTTTATAATATGTTTCGCAAGAAATTAAATGCTTCATTTAAAGTTTTTTTTCACGCTTTGGTAAATTGACAAAATGAAAAAAAAAAATGTTTCAGATTCGCAAATTTTCTTTGAAGTTATGATATTTGTGAACAAACAGTAATACTGAACATTTACCATGCTCTAAAATATCCATTATGTGCATCTTTTGACGGTGTAAAAACCTGAAAATTATAAAGTGTTGCAACGCGAAACGATTGAATAATTTGGAGAATTCTGTTGATGTTGTATTTTTGTATACTACGAGGATCGCATATATAAAGTAAAAAACACGTTTGGTATGGTATGAGAGCGGATGGTCTAGTGGATAGAGCGGTAGAGTTTTGCTCCATTGCTCCAGGGGTTAGTGGTTCGAGCCCCGTTGAGTGTTACTTTTTTTTAAATTCTTTAATTGTATTCTTGTTGTTTTTTTTACTGAAAATGTTTAGACCCAATGTTAACATTTATCAATATAAAGCATTTAATGACAAATTTCAATACATGCCAAAATCTTTGAAAAGGCCCCTTTAATTTTTTTCCATTGCATCTTTATTAATTTTCATGTACTGACATTAACGTGTAACTCCTCTTCCCCCACCCCATAACCAATATTAGTACTAAATTTACGTGTTTTTTTTTTTAAATAATTTAATTTACTTGAGTTGCGACACCTTAAGGGTTTCGCGGGATGGAATGAGTGGAGAGATCAAATCAAATAGAAAATCGATTATTGGTACGAAAAAATATGTGGGTACGAAAAAAAAAATTGGGTACGAAAAAAATTTGAGTACGAAAAAAGGGTACGAACAAAATAAGTGTACGAACAACTATGTCGGTACGAAAAAATGTGTACAAATAAAAAATTAGGTACGAAAAAATTAGGGTACGAAAAAAATTTGAGTACGAACAAATAGGTACGAAAAAATGTGGGTACGAAAAAAATGTGGGTACAAAAAAATTGGGTACGAAAATGTGGGTACAAAAAAATGGGATACGAAAACAAATTAGAGTACGAAAAAATACAGGGAACGAAAACAATTAGGGCACGAACAACTATTTGGGTACAAAAATAAAAAGGGTACGTATAAAAATTTGAGTACGAAACAAATATGGGTACGAATCAAATTAGGGTATCAGGGCTTTCCTTTGACCCGAGCTCCCGGGTTTTGACGCTTGAAAATTACAGAAGACCCCTTTTTGACTCATGAGAAAATTACGTCATGCGTCACATTTGACCCGGGGGAATATACTGACTTGCGTCAACGAGATCAAAAGTTGTTAAGACTAAGCGATAATTGGCTCGGGGCGGAGTATCTCATTTAGTACACGCTAATCGTTAACGCCCGTTTCCAATCATCGAAGCACAAGTCCACCCAGTAGGCGGAGTTTGGTTAATTAAGAAATCTAGTATTGACCAATTAAAACACTGCTGGTTCGATGACGCGTGTATTAACTTTCCATTATTTATCATAGCGTTTGTTATCAGCTGTTTGCGGAAAAGATGTGTATTAAACCCACCTAGTTGCAATAATCCAACTCCCAGCTATTGACCCTCTGAGCTGTACGTATGTACTCATAAAAGCTCAGAGCATTTAAGAAGAACTATAAACCCACCAAAACAGAATGGACTCATCCGCGTCAGTTTTAATAATATTCAATATAAAATAATAACATCCATATCCACATAACACCGTAAAGCATATTTTGAGATATTTCCAGAGTATGGCAGAATGTATTTCCAAAGCTGAATGCACCCATCACTGTTTCACTTCATGATTGCTCAGTTCAAAGACGCGCGAAAGTTATGCTGGCATATGTACTGTCTACAACGTCAAATTACACGCGTTGCATCAAAGTTGCTAAAAATAACTATAGAACCGATACAACTGGCCTTGTGGCAAAGTGACAATTTTTGCATGAGCTAATTGATTACAAAATATATGTAGGCGTAATAATTGACCTTTTGAGAAGGCATAGAAAACGGCGTGTTTGTCGCACGTCTTCCGTGAAGATGGCACATGAAATAATTAAAGGGCGTCGGAATTTTTGATGGGATTAAATACGGAGGCAACTTTATCGGCGAGTAGAAATAATTTCCTTTTATAGTTTACCGATTTATATAGGCTATTGTGTTTAGGTACCACCCATATGTTGTTTTTTTTTTTGTGATAGCCAGCGGAAATGGGGTTTTTTCAAATTTTGTATTGCATTCTTAATTTAATAGCCACGTGAAACGGTCAAACCAAGTTATTGGATAAAGTGTAATTGTGCAAAGTGTAATTGTGCTAGTGCATTCAGAAAATGTCGCAGAGAAACCTTTTCGAATTCGGAATCGGTAGTAACTCTGAAAGTGTGTGTAAGACGCCAACGACAAAGCGTACTTTAGATCTAAATGACAGTGCTCCTAACACCCCCAAACGTGCGAAAGAAGAACATATGACATATTACTCTGCTGTATACATGAACTTTATGTTGTATTAGAATACATGTTTTGTATTTATTAATCATTGAAATATTGTGTTTAAATGCATAGTGTTGTAGTGACAGTAAAATGTAAGAAATAAATGTTAACATACATGTATCTTTTTATTTGTTGCTTTTTGTATATTATATCTCAGTAATTTGCTTAAATTGCAAAAAATCATTGACTCTCCTGCGTTATTATTAGGACTCGCAGAAGTTTGATTTTGACTCTTGAAAATATGGTCCCAAGAGTCCTTGACTCTTGAGATTTGAGGTCTAAGGAAAGCCCTGCGGTATGAAAAAAATGGGTCGGAACAAAAATTGGGTACGAAAAACATTGGGAACGAAAAACATTTGGGTACGAACAAATTGGGTACGAAACAAAAATTTGGGTACGAAAAAATTGGGTGCAAAAAAATTGGGTAAAAAAAACTTGGGTACGAAAATGTGGGTACAAAAAAAATGGGATACGAAAACAAATTAGAGTACGAAAAAATACAGGGAACGAAAACAATAAGGGTACGAACAACTATTTGGGTACGAAAATAAAAAGGGTACGAATAAAAATTTGGGTACGAAACAAATTTGGGTACGAAACAAATTAGGGTATGAAAAAAATGGGTCGGAACAAAAATTGGGTACGAAAAACATTGGGAACGAAAAAAATTTGGGCACGAACAAATTGGGTACGAAACAAATATTTGGGTACGAAAAAATTGGGTACAAAAAAATTGGGTAAAAAAAAACCTTGGGTACGAAAAACATGGGTATGAATAATAAATGGGTACGAAAAAAATTGGGTACGACAAATTTGGGTAAGAAAAACATTTTGGTATGAAAAAAAATGGGTACGTAAATAAAATTGGGTACGAACACATTTGGTTACGAAAAACATTTGGGTACGAAAAAATTTGGGTACGAAAAAATGGGTACGTAATTATTTTTGGGTACGAACACATTTGGGTACGAAACACATTTGGGTACGAAAAAAAATGGTTACGAAAAATAAGAGGGTACGAAAACATTTGGGTACGAAAAAAAAAATTTGAGTACACAAAAAATGGGTAAAAAAAAAAATTGTACAAAAAAAAATATGGGTACGAAATATTTTGGCTACGAAAAAAAAAATTTAAAATCAAATTTGAATTATCTAGCGCGTGAATCGTCTCCTGGGGGTAGATTTTCTTGGGGTTGTTATTAACGAAACATGTACTTCCGGCCAAGCCACGTGTTTACAGCGATTGCGCAACAAAAAAAAAACACGTTTTCGTCATTTTATCAAAAACTAGATTTTTCCCAGAAATGACGAATATGCCATCGTGTAGATCGCGTTCTGGTCCATATACATGTCAATTTTCAGCAATGATTGTTCAATTAATGGATTATGTTTTTTAAACATTTGACCAACAAAATGTTTATTTTAGTACATATACATAAAATACAAAAAAATAATCGATTATACAAGTGGATTATTGCCATTCAATCCAAACTGTTTCCTGTAATTTACAGTGTAATTGTCAGTGTTATGCGTGGATATTTATGAACTATGACAACATGTTCGTCCACAGACATGATGAATTTTAACATGAATCTTGGACAAACATTTGTCAGAGCAGCATACAGGTACTCTCATGAGGATGGTGCAACGATCATGTTAAAAATCAATGTGGTTGTCACATAGTTTCGTGACCTTAAAATATTCAATATATTGCAAGCCAATGATTTGACTAGATAAACAGATTTTAACATAAACTTGTTAATGTTAATTACAGAAGGCATATGGCTACCATATAGCATTAGCTC